>NC_085876.1:9749582-9782082 GCF_034702125.1 Engraulis encrasicolus
ACATAGAAGTGTGCATGCACTTGAGGATGCGTGGGCCAGCTTGCTGAGGATGCGTTCTGACAGCTGTGTGATTTTATTTTAGGAGCTCGGTAGTTTCAGTGTGTGTGTGTGTGTGTGTGTGTGTGTGTGTGTGTGTGTGTGTGTGTGTGTGTGTGTGTGTGTGTGTGTGTGTGTGTGTGTGTGTGTGTGTGTGTGTGTGTGTGTGTGTGTGTGTGTGTGTGTGTGTGTGTGTGTGTGTGTGTGTCTCTCTACACTAGTCTGTTTGCATGTTATATGATTCGTCTTTGCTGTGTGATTTGAGTTTTGTGGCCAAGTGGCTGTGTTCTTAAGGACGCTTAAGAACCCAGCAACAATCCACTTACGACGCAAGCCTTGTTGCTCCATACTACATTTTTGGCGTACGAGTAACCTGTTTTGTTGTTGAACGACTGATACAGATTAGTCATTATATCATTGATACAGTCGCGTTCAGGCCGACAGAGAACCGTGCCAGTGCCCGTTGGTTGATTATGTGCAAAATACTTGGTGTCCAAACCGTGAATGTGAATGCCAGCAGATTCAACTGGGTAACAGATGGTCACAAACGCTTCAGTTCAGAGCGCGGTAAGCACTTTAATTCCAAATGTAATTGGTGCAGGAACGGACACCGGCACCATTGTGTTTGGCCTGAAAACAGTAACTGAGGATCAAGCCACTGTAACATACCGCACAACCAATGACAGGATAAAGTGTCAGCAGACGTGCAGTCATTTTTGGAAACGCCCAGCATTAAATACCCTTTAACGCAACATGCATATGTATGCAGGCCAAGGTATGTGGTAAACCACTTCACAACACGCCTTTACCAACTTTTTAAGTTGCCCGTCCTAAAGGATTTGCAATAAAGGGTCTGTGTCCTGTTCAAAAACGTCAAGGAAACCGCTAAGGAAACAGGTAAGCCATCTATGAGGATTCTCATTTTTCTAGGTCATGTTAGCAGGCCTGATAGAAGAAAATCCTGAACCAGAACCTTGAAGACTTGTTTTTAATTAAAAAAGAACCCTAATAATCCCATTTTATTCTCGCAAACAAAATCTGTCAAGACTGAAATCAGACACTGACCCTGGATACCATCAGCGCGATTTTAGGTTCAGTTGCAAGCAACTACATTTTATTTTGCTTCTTGAAGTCTTCATGCTCCAAAAAGGAATGGAGTTGTTTACAGCGGAACTCTTTCGACTAATGCTGAAGTGCTTTTCCTCTTCGGGGTCAACTTCGAGGTTTGAAGCCAAATCGTCTTTATGGCTTATTGAAACTCTTTCATACAGAAGGAACCAGTTTCTGCCAGCTTATACAGCACTGTGTTATTTACAGTCTACAGTGTATGAGAGTAATCGAGTGAATTCAGAAAAAAAACCATTTTTTCTTGTACCAATGTCTATTATGCACCATGGGCCCCTTTCGATAAGCTTCATTTAGTTTCTATTTGGGGGATCCATTTCATAATGCCAAGTCTGTCCTCATCAAAAAGTGATGCTTTACGTGACTACAGCATGGCTTGATGAAGCATTGAATGTGGACCCCATGAACACTAGTAAACATCTACTGCATAAGCTAACAGGGAGCCTTTAACTAATTGTATTTCTCCTTTATTTTACTTGGGTAGTTACATTGAGGCAAATGCCTCTTTTCCAAGTGGCACTGAACACTGAAACAATTTTAGAATCCTAATTTTGGGGATAATAAATAAATAGAAATATTAGCCTACTCTAATGTCAAAAAAGCTTCTTAGTGCTACTTCAAAAACACAGCCAGACAGGGATAGAGGAGACTTGGCAGCAGGAAAAGCCGTTGTCCTATTGTAGTTGTGATACCTGTGCCAAGGCACTTACACGTGTAAGACGCTTTGTCACCGCCTTATACTAATTCAGCACAACTCATTTACTTCTATTGTGCTAATCTGCTCTGTAGTACGTGTGATTATGAGTTATCCACTTTTTGGTACTGCATGTGCTGGGGTTTTACCTAGCACTAACGTGACTACTCTCTACACGTGCCACACGTGGCTCTAGTCTACACCTTACAATGTCACAGCAATTATAATAGTAAACCTCAAGCTAACAAGAGGCAACCCTGGCACACCTGTACACTCTGAGTCGACCCAACATAGAAAAGACAGTCTGACCAGACTGACTTCAAATGTCAAACTCACATTTTTTTCAGACAAGGAAGAACTAACCGCATTTACACATTCAAAATAAGTGCATTTCACATTGGAGACTGGTCAAATACAACTTCAAACTTGGGGACCCCCTCGAAAACGAGATATCCTATCTCAAGGGGCTATCCCCCTAAACAAATAAATTGAAACTTCTGTGCTAACCCTGTTGCATAGATTTTTGACAATTAAGTACACTTGACTTGACTTGACAAGTGGAATGAAGATTGGGGTAGTATAAGAAAAGGCATTTGATCCGGTCGGTGACCACTGATCCAATCAAAGGGAACCATCCATCAAAGGGCAGCTGTGGCCAAATGGTTAACAAGATGGGCTTTAGATTAGAGGGTTGCAGGTTCAAATCCCACCCTTTCACTCCCTACCGCACTCCATGACTGAAGTGCCCTTAAGCAAGGCACCTACAACCCCACAATGCTCCTGGGACAACAAAAACAATACCCTGCAAATAACTGTAAGTCGCTTTGGATAAATGTGTCAGCTTAGTCAAATGTAACGTAATGGACTACAATAGGACCCTAGCCAGAGCAAACTTTTACTGACCGGGTGCAACAGGCAGGCTAGACAAGTTACTGATTTACGGATGCTAATCGCTTTGTGAAACACAATTACTTAAATCGTTCATGCTAGTCTGAGGGACTAAGCAGAACCTACTGGCATGTCAAAATCTTGCAGTTCTCGATTTAAAAAAAAATGCTTTAAGGACCAAACCACAAGTGTGAGTTTGCATGTGTTTCCACCAATACAACAACAAATCGGCTTCCTTTTGTATCTAGGTCACTGGTGTAGAGTTTTGACTGTGGGGGCTGAGTATGTAGTATCCAATATCAAGCATCCGTTAAAAATCTATGGCCGCTGTGTGCTGCAGTGTTTCTGCCTTGACCATAGGTGTGACTCAAAAAACACGACAGGCATTCAATCCGATACTTATTAGAGAGGATGTGGTTTCTGAATGAGACTGAATGTGTTTGTGCCCGTCAGGCCAGGGAGGGGAGTGGGAGGGGGATGGGGGACGTTCAAACACACAGTGATTCACAAGCATCCCTCATTCGGGGATGACTCACTCCACGCCGCCTCTGCCATTTCTCAATCCCTCAAACTCCGGGCATCTCGCAAAGGAAAACACACTCCTCCACAGTCTATAAATATCCTCCCCAACTTCACACGGTTGGGTCGGAACGTTCCCAGGGGACCGTTATGAAATTGCTTTCTTTCAACCATCCTCGGTGGAAGACCTGGTGTCAATTGAATGGAGATGGAGTATTAAAGGCGTCAAAGATGGATCGTCAAAAAACAACATATCCGTTAGCCAAGAGCGGTTGTAAGTGTTCGCTCACTCACTCACTGCAAAGCACCGCAGCTTGCCTTAGATGTCTGGTAACAGAGAAACATCCCTCGCTTACTCTTTGCAAAGCACCGCAGCTTGCCTTAGATGTCTGAGAAAAGGGAGGGATGTTTCTCTGTAACCAGTCATCCCCTGGGGAACTAATGATGTCAATCCACTGAGCTCATTCTACTGTATGCACAGCAAACCTAGCTAGCCATGCAGTACAATAATAACATAAATAGGATACCTGCAAGTGGTGAGCAGTGTTAAGTTGCTGAACTTGTGATGGTGATTCCAGCTGATTGGCTTGAATGGCAAATAATGCTATTGCCATAACCTCTCTGTGTGTTTGTTTGTCGTCAGTTCTCCTTCAAAACATTACAATAACTTGGCATAAACGTTCAACTTCATCAACTAAATCAATTAACCGTTCAACTTCATCAACTAAATCAATTCAACCATCATTACATTACATTACACGTAGGCCTAGCTGGCATTTCTATCCAAAGTGACTTAGTTGTTTAGGTACAGGGTATTGGCAACAGGCCCTGGAGTAATGTGGGGTTCAGTGCCTTGTTCAAAGGTAAGGGTGGGATTTGAACCTGCAACCCTCTAATCTAAAGGCCTGCACTCTAGTCGTTGAGCCATGGCTGCCCCATCAATTTGATTTCTGCTCCTCGTCGTAGTCGTGGGATATTCTGCCCCACTCATTTCAACGTTGCCGTACTCTCACAGAATATCCAGTCAGGTAGTTCGGCTGCAAGCCCATAGCCCTTCTGGAAGATTTAGCAAAATTGTAATGGCGTCGCCCTTGTAACCATGGATAAATAAGGTGGATTCACCACAGTATTCTGCAACTGATCAGAGAGTCACTTCATCGATTTCATCTATCAAGAATTTGGCAAGTCAGCATGGTCTGTTCATGGGTTTGTGTTTTAGTTCTACCACCTGTCAGAGTGGTGCAACCACAGTTAATGCCACCATTGTATGACTTAAAAAAACATTTGATATAAGAAGCATATTCATTGTTATACATTCATTACCAATTACTAGTTAATGTATGGGCATTAGCTGTGGTTGCACCATGTAACATCTGGGCCCAAAAACGTCATTGACCCTCATAACAACTGACCTCCTTGGCACTCTTGATCTTCTCCAGAAAGGTGCGCAGCTCCCTGGTCTCGGCGTACAGGGCGCGGCACACCGCCTGGTAGTGGTTGGGGGCATCTGAGGGGCTGGGCAGGTGGGACGTACACAGCTGAGGGGGGAGACAGAGTATGGAGAAGGTTAGACAAGTACACCTACTGTATATACTGCATACACATCATGAACTGATGGTCATTTACAATACATCGTGTAAGTCACATATGCATGGAGCAGCTTTACAATACATCGTGTTAGTCACATATGCATGGAGCAGCTTTTCATATGAGAACAACAATTATGTGATATTAAATTAGTTGTCAGCATTATTGACATGTGGGCTGTTTGCTGTACCCAAAGCATATCTTTATTTTTGCATGTGTACTGTAGTGACCATGCATACTGTACACCAAGAATGTCCTTCTTTCAGCATGTGCACTGTAGGAATCATTCAGACTGTATAGTAGAGTACATCTACTGTATATCTGAGGCATCAGCAGAGATCATCACCATCATCATCATGTGTGCAGCATATCTCTGACTGACGCCTGTGGTGGCCCCACCCTCAGATGGCATGATTGGCAGGTATAAACAACACAAACACACAAGCAGGGCACATCGTCACTCACACTCTGTCTCTTAGAGAGTGTGAGTGACAGAGAGAGAGGGGGGGGGAGAGGGGGAGAGAGATAGATAGATAGAGAGAGAGAGAGAGAGCGCGAGCAAGCGAGAGAGAGAGAGCAAGCGCGCGAGAGAGAGCAAGCGAGAGAGAGAGAGAGCAAGCGAGAGAGAGAGAGAGCAAGCGAGAGAGAGAGAGAGAGAGAGAGAGAGAGAGAGAGCAAGCGAGCGAGCAACAGCAAGAGAGTGAGCGAGCGCACAAGAGTGACGAGTGAGTGAGTGAGAGAGAGAGAGAGAGAGAGACAAAGACACAGAGAGGGAAGCAAACAGAGAGAGAGAGAGAGAGAGAGAGCGCGAGAGAGAGAGAGAGAGAGAGAGAGAGAGAGAGAGAGCGCGAGAGAGAGAGAGAGAGAGAGAGCGAGACAGCGAGAGAGAGCGAGAGAGAGCGTCAGAGACGGAAAGATGCACACGTAACCATATTCTGAGCAGGTGCAGCAGACCCAAAGCAACCCTCATGCCTGGATGCAGGCAGGCTGTGAAAATAATGATCCTTCCTAAGCTGCCAGAAGCCAAACCTGCCCAATGGCATTTCTGGCCCTGCTCCCCCTCCACTCCCCTGCCTTGCCCTGCCCTCCCCAGAGCAGACCCACCCTGCCCAGGAATGAGATTAAATACTGCAGGTGTCAACCATCACCACCTCCTCACCTCCCCAACACAATACAGACAGAAGAGGAAAAAATAGAACAAGAAATAACATACTAAGTAGAGAGAGAGAGAGAGAGAGAGAGAGAGAGAGAGAGAGAGAGAGAGAGAGAGAGAGAGAGAGAGAGAGAGAGAGAGAGAGAGAGAGAGAGAGAGAGAGAGAGATCAGCATTTAATTCTGGGAGAGAAAAACAAAAACAAAGATGAGAGCACAGGGAGAGAGAGTTTCTTCCTCCCTACAGTTGTGTGACAATGCAGTTTAGAGAGCGCTGAGAGGCAGAGGCAGAGGCAGAGGCAGAGGCAGAGGCAGAGGCAGAGGCAGCAAGCAGCAGTGAGATCAAAGAGAATGAATGAAAGATTGAAAAAGTTAAATTCAGTTGAATTTAGCTTTTGATCATGAAAGGAGAGGAAAGACCGAAATGGGAGGTGTGTGTGAGATGTGTTTTAGGCAGTCAGTCAAAAACCACTCAAATTACTTGAGGGAGTAAGATCATTAAATGAAGGACTTTCTTGAAGGACGACTTTGTTCCTTTAACAGAAGTTGGCAATCAAGAAAAAAAGTCTAGACCGTGCGACACACACAGCCACAAAGGGCAGCCCCCCACACCCCTGCAGTAGTCAAGCAGACCCATGTGTCAACTGTGCAAAAAATCTAAAATCTGTGATTTAGAAAAAAAAAAAAAAACTCACAGACTTCCCAGAAGTAGGCCTGTAGGATTTAACACTTTTCTCCCAGCCACAAGATGATACCCAGGCCAGCTCAGGCACACACGCCCTAACTGATGCCAAGCCAACCCACTGCACAGCAGTCATTAAGCAAGTGACTTAAAGCCACTTGGGCATTGGGTATAAATTACAGTCGCTGCAACAATGTGGGGTTATGTGCCTAGCTCAAGGGCACCTCCATGCCATGGACGGTACAGGACTCTCACCTCCATTACCAAGAACGACTGCGTAACCATTAGGGTCACATCTGCAGACAGACAGGCAATGCAGTCAGTCAGCACAGCAGCCATTCTCATATCAGCTGACTTGAGCCTGCACTAGGAAACACAGCAGTCCCACACTACCCCCACGACGACTCATCTCATCCCCTGCATTCATAACATACTGTGTGTATTAGTATGACTGTTACAGCATAAGATAAGCCCCTGGGGTCTGGTTTCATAAACGGATTTCTCCTGCGCTTTCCCTCTACCGTACGACTCTCTCCGGTGTATACAGTACTGTATGGTAATCAGCGAGAGTAGCCTACAGTAACTCGGCGCTAAAGCTGCTTACGTACGTACACAGTATTGTATGTTTGAGGAATGAGAAAACTCCAGTGCCGCCAGGGACAGAAAAACAATAAACAGTAGGCATCAGAAATGCAAAGCGCTAGGTATTAGCATGAGTGTTAATAACTTATGTAACCGGCCACGCTAAATAGTCAAAGGTGTTTGTTTGTATGGTTATACTGTAGTCTTGTTAAAGAGGGCATACCTTTGTGAGAAGTTGCTTAAAGACCTTACGGTTAAGAATTTACTGTATGGGACCTGTTGTGATATAATAGGATCATATAGTTTGCCTACAACAAGCTCAGCAAACAACAAGAACAAGTTCACAACTTCTCAATGGGCGAGCTTGTTCTGGACCAGAGGACCCCTTACATTTCTGGGTCTGAGGGCTACCCAAGAGCTAACGGAGGCTGAGGGCTTCTTGTTCATTCAAAATCCTTTTCCAATGTAGAACAAAGGAAAACAAGTAGTCCACACTTCTAAAGAGACAATCCGGAGAAACTAGTGAAGGACTGGAAATATATTAAAAAGGGAAGAAAGTCTGGTGTAACACGGAAGTCTAGCTTGTTATTTCTTATTTTTGTTATTTCTCATTTTTGTTATTTCTCCTTCATTTTCAGTGCAATTAGACTAACATTTAGAAATATGAACTATGACTGAACCTTTAATATAATCCCATTTTCTAACATCCTTGGTAGGCACCTCAAAAAGCTCTTAGAGGGCTGCCTGATGCCAGTGTGGGCACCACGTTTGTGACACCTGGTGAGGTTATACATTTGTATACACTTACAGTTGATATACATTTAGGTCATACATTTCATGTAGTATATCCTGTATGTATTCTCTGTGGTCTTAAACCCTTTCCAGTCATGCTAACTCACAATGCACAAAGCCTTTCCACAACACACTGAAGAAAAACAAGCACAAAACAAGCTTGTTCTGAGCAAGCCATGGTAAAGGTTAGGTTCTTATAGAGTATGCTGTAAGTATATGACCTTCAGACCATACCGTTTCTAATGAGATGAACTTTTGTGGAGGGGAGGGCTTTGGCTCTGGTGCATTAGCTCAAGAATCAGCTTAAGAGCAAACATGTTCTGTTCAAACCATGATCAGGTTATACCACACCATACAGTAGGCCTATATGACCTGTAGGCCCAATGGGTACCATACAGAGTTCATAGCTTCATCGGCTTCGATTTCTATTGACACAAAACTCTTGTGAGGCAGGATTTTGAGATCACTAGCCGCTCTGTGTATTATTTCAATATTTGGAAACACTTTCTTTGGAGGGGTCTACATGAGTGTCATGTAACCGTCATAGGAACGACATAACATGTCAGGAACATTAACGACACATTGACGTTTATGAATGTTGTATGTTGCAGACCAAGATCCTACCAGGTCCTCTCCAGACCATTACTAATACACAATGAATAAATATATATCTTTATAATAAGGAGATATCTTTGCAGCATCTCCCCATCACTCCACTGACCTCCAGGATGTCTCTGAAGCCTCGTATGTTGCAGAGCCCCCACGGGTTCCCCCCTTTCACCTCCCTTGTAGACCCCCCATGAGCGCTCCCCTCTTGGCCCTTTCTAGACCATTATTAACAGATCATGAATAAATATCTTAATAATAAGGAAATATCTTTGCAGTGTCCAATCACTCCACTGACCACCAAGATGTCTCTGTATCCTCGTATGTTACAGACCAATGCAAGGCCCCTGCCTCCTCTCCCTCCCCCTCTGACCACTATTAATACCATTACTCACAATACCATAATAGACCATAAGGAGCAGGACCACTAGTTACTCCACTGACCTCCAGGACGTCTCTGTATCCTCGTATGTTGCAGACCCCCGGGGGGCCCCCCTCCTCGCCCTCGCCCTCGTCCTCCTCCTCCGTGGCCTCGTAGCCTTCGTCGGGGCAGGGGTCGGACTCTGCCTCGCTGGCCGCCATGTTGGTCATCAGGTCGATCAGGCGCTCCAGCGGCGGGCTCAGCTCCCGCTCCTCGTTCTCCTTCAGCCCGTAGTCCAGCGCCTTGTAGATCATGATGCCCAGCGACTCGATGATCTGCAAACAGGCAGAGAAAAATACAATAGTTAAATATAATATATGCACTTAATATATATATATACACTGTAGGACTCGGATTAGTGCAGCGCCTTGTAGATCATGATGCCCAGCGACTCGATGATCTGCAAACAAGCAGAGAGATATAAACATTTAAATACACAATACTATACAAGGACTATCCTGATGGCCTTTAAAGGAACAGCCCACCGTTTTTCGATTTTCACATGTGCCGTATGCCGTAAGTATAACACATGGAAGTGCATATCAATTCCTTGTCAGTGCGTGTTCAGTACTTGACATTCCTTAGCACAGTCACTGGAAGTAAATGGTACGAAGCCACAAATGATCACTGGACGGAATTAAACAGACTCTGGTGAATTTTACATTCATTTTAAGGTGCTTTATAGGTAGCCTACATTTGATTACGTTTTATTTAGTATCATGGACTGCCATTGATACGTTAAATGTGGCTATATTGTCAAAGTAGGAATTGCAAGCACATACCTGTAGAGAAAATATTGTACAGTACAGTATATTCACACATTTTACCAGGGCTTAACTACAGATAAGCAATTTCCTGAAATAAGGTGGACTTTTCCTTTAAGATTAGTCCAGGACCCTGTAGATAATTACGCCTAAGGATTCACCGACATACATGTGGCATTGAGCCAGTGTGTTGCATGTTTTAAAACCACTGATGCAATTCAAATGTCATCGTATTTCTTTCACGTTTCCACTTAGGACCACTGACATTTTATTTTGCCCCAGAAGCCATGTGCTGAAGTAGAATGGTAAAGCCGAAAATATGCACTGCAAGCAAAATGGCAAAAAGCTAAAGAATCTAGAAACTGATAGTAATTGATCGACAAAGTATGAACTAATATGTACTAATACGAAGTCTTAAAGCGGATTATAGGGTTCAAAAAGCATTTACAGCAGCACACAGCACACAGTGCAGATGAGAACAAGCTTGCACAGACAGGCATCATTTTTCCTGCAGGCTTTTCCACCCTCATTACCGATGACAGACACATTATATTGGGCCAACATAAAACCAGTTTCTGGATACTTCATTGCGGAGCCTTAAGCATTTTGGGAACTGAAAACAGAGAGAGCAGAGATGGATGTCTTAATGTCTTCAGAGACAACATGTTCCACAAGCACTTAGTTTTAATATGGCAGCGATTTATTCTCTATCTTGTTTTTTCACCCGACTGAATCAATTGTTCATGTATGACATTGTGCAATCAATTCATTTCTTCAGTAAGGTACATGAAGCACATTTTTCCTATGACTTTGTTCTTTGTAGTGCTCTGGAGGACCGTTTAACACTACAACTGTAACCATACACACACGGCAATGTGATTTGTTCATAAGTTGGGTGAATGTTGAATAACATATGGAAATCCATGCAGGTGGGGCCCCGTCTGATTTCACGTGAAATGACCCATATGATGCCAAGAGTAGAAGTAGAACATGTTTTAAAACAGAGATGTATATAAACTTGAAGTAGAAGTGGTCTTATAAATGTAATTACAACTCTACTGGTGCTGTATTACACGGTTTCAACTTTGTAATATCATACTACAGCACAGAGCAGTTCCAATCCCCATTTCACTGCCAATTGTGTTTGCACAAGGAAGCACGTGACAAATAAAAATCTTGAATCTACTAGTGTTGTGTCTGTACTTGCGTCTGTAAGACTACTTCTACTTCATACAACTCAGGTTTTTAATAAGCCAAGATTGACACCGTGTCTGCAAAGCCATTTGGGTTAACATCTACATAGACACGCCAATGTTTTATGTAGAGACACTGGCACTCCCTTCTCTCTCTACAGACTGACTATTCACAGTGTTCTCTCCACAGAGAACACAAGAGTGGAGAATTCCCAAATAGGTGCTGCCCTCCTGCCCTCTTCCTACTCCAACCTGCGTGACTCTCACGATGGGCTGAGCAAAGACTCTCTGTGTGTAGATGATTTGAGAGTCAATTTATTGTGACTCCTGAATTCAGAACATTTCCCACCAGTGGGTGTACTATGTAGTAAATACTTGTGTAGTGAAACATCGGCATCATAATCATGTGGTGTGCTGGGAATCGAGAACAAAAAACGCCACTTCCTGGTTGCTCGCATTCCATCCGATTCTTCCTCATTGAACAGACACGGACGTATCCTGCCTAATTTACCGTTTTCACACACACACGTGCACATAGAGACAGACACACACGTCACAGAGGACAGAAGACTCGGAGCATCACCACGCACATGTAAACACACACACACACACACACACACAAACACACACACACGCAAACACATACACACACAAAAAAATACACACACAAACAAATACATACACACATGCATACACACAAAAATACACACGCAAACGCAAACATACACATGTCAACAAGAGAACACAAGACTTGCAGCAACGCGACCTCATCATCATCCTCATGCGGACACATGTGCTCCTGTAGACAAAGGCCCTCTCTGTCTCGCTTTCTGCCTCTCTCACTCACTCACTCACTCCCCTCTCATCCAGCAGAGTATGGTAGTCGCCGTCATAACTGAAGCTCTGGGATAGCATTGCTGCTTACAGGCTGCAGCATCCTCTCACTTTCACATCTAATCAATCATCGCAATGGGAGTAGACAACACATGGTGGCATAGAGATTGCTTGATAGGCAGAGCTAGCCTGATAATCTTCGACTTTCAAATCTCTTCGAGATTTGGTCTGACCAAGAGCATAACAATTCACATTTCCCAAACGGCATGGTTGACCCACCTCCCTTGGTTTGCTAATGGTTGCTTGCTTCCTTCCTGACAAAATGGGAGGAGTTCCCAATTTTTCGGGAGCTCAGAAAGTGCTTGCATTGCTCTTGACCTGACTAGTAGCAACACTGAAGGGTACGGCCTGGCTAAGACAGGGCAGCGCTCTCTCTCTGTGTTAGGGACACACACCTCAGCCACAGATGACGAGCCAAGCGAACTGGCACGAGCACTTGCTCTGGGTCTGGGTCTGGGTCTGGGTGCCTCTGTTCTCTCTCCATCTCTCCCTCCACTGCACTGCACCACCCCAACGATGAGCTTTCAATTACCACTAATACAATCGAGGCCCTAAACACAGAGTGTGGCAGGCAGGGAGGGAGGTGGCAGCAGAGGTTTAAATGCCTGTGCTGGCTGAGATGCAAGACAGAAAAGACTTTTAAATAATCACATTATCCAGGGAGGGAAAAAAACAACAACAACCAAAGGACGTCAGCTCTCCAGCCTCTGTGGGTTTTAAGTGTGTACATACAGTATGTGCAGAGATTATTATGAAACACACGCATACACAGACACACAAGCACGTGCAGACACACGCACACGAAGACACTCGCAGACATATAAACACAGACACGCACACGCAGACACATACACATACACACAGACAGACAGACACGAAGACACACATGCGCAGAGTCAGACACTCACGCGCAGACACACGCACACGCACACACTTAGACACGCAGAAACTCGCACACACACCCCTGTTGGCGCAATCATGTTTTCCAGAGAGTAGTCCATGATACCAGCCAAATGGAAGGATAATGTCAACCAGCTTTGAGGTCAAGTCAAGCCTTAGAGCAACTTGGCGGCCATGCAATCACAACAGCTACTGCCGCTAGCTACCTACTCATCCTCTTGTTTACCAAGACGGTGTTCAAGAATGCAGTCTGATGATCAGACAAGAGATGCCAATCGACAGATCTTGACATTTGTATGTTCTGTGCCAGTGCTGAACTTAAAAGGTTATCTTGGGAGTGGTTTATTTACGGGTCATTGATGTGTTTTTTAATAGCAGACGTCAGGAGGTAGAACAGCTAATGCCTGTAAATTGATTTATCTTCCGTAATTAATGTACAAGCAATATGCTTCTTAGATATGCCAGTAAAACGACTTAAAAAAAAACATTTAATAGATACAATAGTGGCATTAGGTGGGCGATTCTCACGAAGCTAAAAAAAACAATGGCAATGAGGTTTTAATGGTTAAATATGACAGGGATTTTTTTGATAATATACATTACTGTAGAGAAAGACGTGTACTTTCTGGCACACTAGTTCATTTAAAAAAATATTATTTTTATTTTCCACTTTTTTTGCATGTTATAGGCAAATTCTCATTACCGAAATGTGTCCTGACCAAAATTTCTGGTCTTTGAATTAGGGTAAAACATAATAAAAATGTTAAAAATACGTAAATGACACTACAAGAGCGTTGGTCTATGTCCGAAGTTTCATAAAGTGTTCCTTGTTGGCAATTTAAATAATGAACACTAATGAGTATTTCAAGAAAAGATCGTGTCCCCAAGTTTTTCTTCTCATTACCGCAATATATTTCAGAACTACAATTAAAAGCCATCAGAATTTCAATATGAGCTAAAACTACCTACAATTCATCTGTACTAACAGGAGATTCAAGATGGCTACATGATAAGTCAGCCTTATGTGTTGTGCCTGTAAAATGTCACAATGTGTCTCAAAAATATGCAAATACGACAAAAGTGGTTCTCATTACCGAAATTAGTCAATATTTCAAAATGAAAAAGATTTTTTCAATTTAAACTTGCTTGGTAATAGGGTATTCCTTTTCAGAATTCAACAATGGTCATGAATTAGCTATTTCATAATTACTCAAGTTACAGTTAGCATTATTGTGCTGAGCCATCTCATTACCGCAATACACATTCTCATTACCGCAATGTTTTAAGTACCTTTCGGTAATGAGGATTGTCAATTTCGGTAATGAGACTCTATGGTGATTTACATTTAGAATATATTTTCTTGACATATATGTATTTCGCTTTTTATTTATTTACATTTTTAAACATGCAACTGCAACCTTAAATACAAATTATATTTTTGCAGTAAAAATATTGTCACTATGTCACTTAATTATAGTTAAAGCACTTAATGAAAGTGTTAAGTGAAATTGCCTCCATTTCAGGTTGAAATATCCAATTGTATTGAATCGGTATTCGATATACAATATTGTAAGTAAACAAAGCAAAAGTAAATGCCTAACATATGCAATAGCTCCTTCATCTAATGGGGGTTGTCTGTAAAAGTGATCATCTCCCTATACATTACATAGGCTAAATTGAGTGGTCATACAGGTATTGTTCATAGACCATTTTTCTGTTCTCATCCTTTCTGGCTAATGTTGTGGTGACATTTACATTTTGTCCCACCCTTGGAAGAACAATAATCGACTATGGGCCAGAAACCCTGTTGTGAGAGTTCATTGAGAGTAGCAAGGCACAACTTAATTCTTGCTCATATGCCAACCCATGAATCAATATTCTGGCTGGTTCCACCCTCGAAATGTCGTCTTTTGATGCAAAAATAATAATCAAACTGCCTAGCGATGTCACCCAATGCAAAGGCAATTGTTAACAACGAAGCCAGCACGAAGCTGGCTTGGCATTTGAAATAGCAGTGAATAGGCCTTTTTAGCGAATTCAGTGAGAAGTAGTTTTTAGAATATTTCAATCAAAACTAGTTTGAAGAATCATTTGGAGGAATGCTCTAGTTGCCTTTCCCAAATGAGAAACTCCTCATGCATGTTGTTTGCAGCCTTTAGCAAGGTTTCATCCCCCATACTCCGATCCTTTAGCCATGCTCAAACACCCATGTACCCATCTTTTAGTCATGCTGTGGGTTCTTGATGTCCTGGGTAAGTGGAAAGGCAACTGGATCAAAACAGCCTCAAAATGCACTTTGCACTGATTTAGCTGAAAATGCCCATTAACAGCAATTCAAAATTCCAAATAGGGGTCGACCGATACAGGTTTTTTAATGGCCGATGCGATACCGAATTTTTTTTCCCATCACCCTTGGCCGATACCCGATTTCTGATACCCGATATGGATTAAAAAAAAGGTTAAAAAATGACAAATATTCCAGGTCTCAAGTTAAAAATGAACATTCCTTTAACATTATCAAATTGAGGTAGAACTTGTAACTTTTAAACACCCACTCTAACAATCAAGTAATGAAAAAATAAAGCGTCTTGGTGCTTTTACAAAAAACCCGAATGACATAAAATAATAAATACTGCGTATCGGCCAAAACCACACGCGTATCGGCCGATACCGATACACTTAAAATGTGCAAATATCGGCCCAATATATATATCGGTCTATTCTTAATTCCAAGTCTATTGTGCCACCCATTGACAATTATCAAACATGCTAGAAAATGACCAGGAAGTTAAGGAAGTGCAAAGGAACAATACTGCAAGATAAGAGCAGGATTTTGCAACGTTTTAATTTTGTGTTTCATGCATCCTGTACTAATTATGGGCATGTCTGATATTGTCCTGAAAACCAACTTTTTTTCTTTTTCAAAAATGTGAGTGAAGTGAAAGCCCACTTGGGAAACTACAACTCCCATTGCCATTGTGATCCAGCACTCCACATCACACATGAACACTGCACACAACAGAATGGCATTTATGCCCCATCCCCAATAGCGCCCGAACGGGAGCAGTACCATGCTCAGGGTACCTCAGTCATGGAGGAGGATGGGGGAGATCACTGGTTAATTCCTCCCTCCACCAACCTGGCGGGTCGGGAATCGGGAGTCTGATGCCCTAACCCATGACTGCCATTGATGTGCAATATGCAACTAAAGCAGTTAGTGGTGTTCAGTGATATTTCATAACACATAACGTTCATAGTGAATTTCGGCTTTGGTCCGGACGGTATTATGGGGATACTGTACCGAAAATGTACCGACCAGTGACCCTAAAACCAAGGTGTACCGAACCCGCATACCACACAAGCTACTCTAGTCATTTCCTGTTCCTTCTACTACCTACTTCCTAGTTGCCGGCGCGCGCCCAGTCAGAAAAAAAAGTTCAGTGTACGACCTCGCACTGCGACATGATTTTCCTTCTCATGACAGATTTAGATTTCTAGTCCACTATAAATGTTTGGCTGGAGAGATCAGTGGTGAGTTGTGATGTCATATTCAGGGTGGGGATGAGTAGTGGGATGTATGCGCTTCATTGGGGTCATCCGGTGGCTACCCTCCGGTGTTTTGATGTTGGACTAACTATAACTTCAGAGTGCACCCCTTGGCCTTCACCCCTTATACTGTGATGTTACTTTGGTGCCCAGGAGGGGCCTCGCCTCTTCACCTACTGCAGGGGTGGGGAACCTTTTTCATTCGAGGGGCCTCTTCAAATTCATCTGAGGACCGTAAAAGTTCTCAGAGAGCCGTATTAAGAACACAAACCAGGATTTCCCCCTGCACTTTAGGCCTTTGAAGGCAGCCACCTTTAAAACAGACCCCACCTTCTCTAGTTCCCCTGAATATAACTTAGTTGTATTGCAAATGTATTTTCTAAGATTCCTTTACAAAATGTGTCATATTTCACGTGAAGCTGCATAACATTACATTTATATTGGGGGCCTGATTAAACGGCCTCAAGGGCCACAAATGGTCCTAGAGACAGGTTCCCCACCCCTGACCTATGGTCTTTTCTGGTCTTTGGCTGGGTTAAGTCTTGAATCCCAATATCCTTCAGTAGCTTAATGAATGGTTTTTATATAGAATATATTTATCATCTTATTAGGTGTCATTTGATTAGTTCTGCCCTGGAGGCTCTGTCGTTGTGCTAATAATAATAACAAATCACATAATTTACCAATATTTGGCTTTAGTTCAATTTATTTCTCCTTATTCTCATTACCGAAAACGTATTCTCATTACCGAAACATATCCCTCATTACCGAAATGAGCACTTAATTGTAAAAAAAAGTACTAAAGGAAAACTGTATTCATATATATTTTTTATGAACACAGTACCTTTCATGTTTCTTTCACTTCAGCATATTTCTGGACCGAAATTGTAGGTTTTCACTGATGTATTCTAAAATTAAAGAGGAAAACAAATGATCCTATTGCGGTAATGAGGTAAAATGGTAAAATTCTTAAACTACAATAATAAGAAAAAAACTTTTTTGAGTTTTTTATGTAGCCCCTAGTACAACTATCAATATTCAATGAACAAAACTGCAAGAACAATTAAGTTTCCTAATACATTTCATGAAAGAAAAACATTGCGGTAATGAGCATTTTAGCAGACATGGACTTATAAAACGTAAAAAAATGTGTTTTAAATAGTTGTCAGGTAAGTTGATATTATTGTGCTTAGTAACTGTACACTTTGATGTAACTGATTAAAAAAGAAATTCAATCAAAAAAGCATTTTGAAAAAATGGTTGTCAAAACAGCTTTGTTGCGCGTTTCGTGAGAATCACCCACGTGCTGTGGTTTGTACAACCTTGATGTCTACTAAAAACATGACTTCTGTACACAGGGCAGTAAATGGCATCAGATTCAACTCAAATCCGCTTTTAAATGATGAAATGTGAAATCACTTGACAAAGTTATAAATCCCCTTTAGCACATCAATGTTACACAACATGGTGCATCAAAACCTTCCGATGTCTTTTTCATCGAGTGCCAGGGGCAGAATCTGGGACAGGTGGCGGTTGGAGTCGCTGATGGAAGAAAAAGGGGGGCAAAGTCGCTGCCAACAGTAGACACGCATGTCTGCCAACCTCTGTGATGGCATTTCCAAGCAGATAGGCCGACAGGGGGAACAAAGGGGCCAGTTGTCCCAGGCTCAGGGAAACAGGGGGGGGGCTAGAATTGGGTTCTCACGTATTGGTTGGGGGCGAGGGTGCCTTCAGATGACTTTGTCCTGGGGCCCGGCCAATGTGGTCAGCGGCCCAGTTTCCAACGTAGATGCAATCACCAGAAAACGCTTGGCCACTTCTAAGGCAACCAAAGGGGGGGGGGGTGCTAGAATTGGGTTCTCACGTATTGGTTGGGGGTGAGGGTGCCTTCAGATGACTTTGTCCTGGGGCCCGGCCAATGTGGTCAGCGGCCCTGTTTCCAACGTAGATACAATCGCCAGAAAACGCTTGGACACTTCTAAGGCATCAGCCCCATCTTGCTACAGCCCTGCCCCGTAATAGGTGACCTTCAGGCAAGATAGATGCAGCCTTTAGACAAGGGATGCTTGTTTGCTTAGAACAATTTTATGTAATTCAATTGGTTTTAGATAAATGAGTGCACCAACAAGAGAAGAAGATCAAGAGATTTTACAGTTAAAAAGAAAAGAGCATCATACAGTATTCAATAGTAGAAAGCCTATACTTTTAAAAAGCCCAGAGTAAACAAGGGTAATGAAATAAACATTCCACAAAGATAAAATAGCAAAGAAAAAGGCAATTCAGCAGCAGCGGCGCAAGTTTGTGGTTGTTGTGCCATAACAACAGGAACTCTTTTAACCTGGGTGCCATGGTTACATAATAGGCGGGCCTACTGGTAGGATGAGCTCACGTTTAATGGCCAAAGAAGAGGGGAAGGCAGCTGGGGACAGAGGAGAGGAAGAGAGGAGAGGAGAGGAGAGGAGATGAGAGGAGAGGAACAGAGTGGAGAGGAGAGGAACAGAGAGGAGAGGAGAGGAGAGGAGAGGAGAGGAGAGGAGAGGAGAGGAGAGGAGAGGAGAGGAGAGGAGAGGAGAGGAGAGGAACAGAAGAGGAGAGGAGAGGAGAGGAGAGGAGAGGAGAGGAGAGGAGAGGAGAGGAGAGGAGAGGAGAGGAGAGGAGAGGAGAGGAGAGGAGAGGAGAGGAGAGGAGAGGAGAGAGGGACTTGGCATGAACACCATTAGCCTTTTAAAAGACTTTGGGAGGTAGGGCACTTTGTGTGAGGTTGCCACGGGAAGCGGTCTTAAGAGTCTGCATGCACACAGCAAGATCCCTCCGGCTGCCAACAGTGGCACAAAGATCCTCACAGAAGCGGGGTGTGTATCTTTGTGTGTGTGTGTGTGTGTGTGTGTGTGTGTGTGTGTGTGTGTGTGTGTGTGTGTGTGTGTGTGTGTGTGTGTGTGTGTGTGTGTGTGTGTGTGTGTGTGTGTGTGTCTAAAAGGTTAGCGTTCCGGCAGACAACAGTGCAGTGAATAGAGGGGTGGGAAGTGGATCGGCTGACCCAAAAGATAGAGGTTGACGACCAGACACATGAGCTGGGCTGGCACACACAGGAGCCTGGGAAGACTGAGACCTCCACTGGGAAAGCACCCTTCTCGCACACACACATGCATGCGCGCTCACACAGAGACAGGCACGCACACATACACTTTCAATACATCTTGCAAACACACAAGTGGAGACCAATTTCGGGAGAGCATTTTTTTTGGACAAGTTACATGGCTGTCAAACCAGGCAACACTAGAAGCCATTTAAGTAAATCCTGAAAGTTAGCAGAGAAAAAGAGGGACCGACATGAGTAAAGAGGAGTGTCTTTGCACTAAACCAATTCAGTCGTTTTCTTGGCTGGTGCAAGATAAAAGCAGAGCATGCAGAGTTCTGAGATAGAGAGATAGATAGAGAGAGAGAAAGAGGGAGAGAGAGAGAGAGAGAGAGGGAGAGCAGGAGAGACAGACAGACAGAGGGACAGAGAGGGCGCAGTAGAGTAATAGAGCAAGGGAGTGAGAGACTTCTCTCTCAAAATTACACATCACAATCTCATTTAGAGGCTTGTGACTCAGGAGGAATGGAGGCTGGGTTGGAAGGGGGGGGGGACTTGGTCTCTCAGCTGATGAGGAGAGGAGGGGCTGAAGGGAGAGCAGAGATGATGCTAGCAAATATGCTCTTCACACATCTTCCTGCAATGGATACAATTCCACAATTATGCCAACTCCAGCACATAAATGTTTTTTTAACTGATGTACTGATTGATTAATGTACACTCATTCAGCAAACAGTTAAAACAGTGGTTATTAGATTATCAATGCTGTCAACATAATTTCCCATAGTTAGGCTACTACTGGCAGCTGCTCTTCTAACTTATTTGGGTATTTTATCTTGTAACTGTATTTTGTATTATTTATTTTTTAAACTGTTTGACATATAGTTCATCATCACCTACGGCAACAGTGTGAAAGGCACGTCTGCATCCAATCCACTGCTCTCCATTGTCTATAACCACATTAACTCAGTTTGGAGGAGCAAGAGGCTTCCCTCTGTAGTCCTACATGAGTAGCCATCCTGTGTCCAACGCAAAGGGCAACTCGGGACAAGAACTAATTGGTATTGCTGTACAATCTGTGCGGTCATGTGCTCATTAAAACAGGTCATCAGAAATGCCCTGATAACTAGGTTTGTTAAAATCCATGATCATGCCAAAAGTTTGCTAACTTGATGGCAAAGAGGCAAGCACCGGGAAGATGTAAACACATGGACTGGACTCACATGGACTACCTCATGGCTTCTGAGATGATGCTCAATGCATCAAAGCAGTCCCTATTAAGCATCTACCGTAGATTAATAAAAGAAAACAAAAATGAAGATATATGTATTTACATCTGTGTTCTTTTACTTAAGATTCAAACACATGTTTGTGTCAGAGGGACGAGTTCCCACCACTGTGGCACTAGTTGTCCATGTGCTTGTTTTTCCATGAACAAGACAAACACGCACTTATTCTCATGCTGCCGACCAGCACAATGAGAACACACAAAGCGTAGGTCTGAGAGCATCATTCACACGGTCATATGGGAAGACACACAAACACACACGGACACACAAACACACACAAACACACATACACACACCTAGCTGTCATGAATGGATACAGAGAGGAGACCGGAGGGTCTAGGACAGCAAAACGCCTCTCCTTCCCTAGTTACATGACACACTTTTACATTCTTCAGGAAAAGCTTATTTGTTCTCGGTCATATGAAGAGCTCATGTCCTGACCATTCTCTGATCACAACGCACTCTCAAGACGGGCCTCGTGCGTAAAGCCCGACCCGCTTCCGGCGTAAAATGGCAGTCGTGACGACTTTGCTTCACTGCAAAAGGCCGACCGATTGAGAGAGCAAGAGTAAGAGTGGGGCAGAGCTTCCTTGAATTCCGCAGCCCCAGGGTTCCTTCCATGCCCCAGCCCCATTATGACATCACAACTTTCGCAAGTGGAAACTCATGACAAATCATTATGTGACCAGAGTCACCTGCACGGCCAAAGACTCGCTGGCTAATGCATTTCTGACGAGAGAGAGAGAGAGAGAGAGAGAGAGAGAGAGAGAGAGAGAGAGAGAGAGAGAGAGAGAGAGAGAGAGAGAGAGAGAGAGCATATGGGACAGCATTGCTGACTTACTTTTTCCTTAAAAAGGGTACACACCAACCTTTTAAGGAAAATCGCTGAACAGCTGTAATTCACTTACAATAAAAAGAAGATCCACCTTTTCATGATTCAACTTTTCTTGGTTTTTTTGTTTTTGTTTTTTAACTTTGTATATATTATTTTTCAGATAGGACAGTAGAGACGGAAAAGGATCGGGAAACGACCCGGGCCGGGAATCAAACCCAGATTGCCCGTGTAACAGTCCATTGCCCAGCCGTTAGAGCCACGGCTGGGCAAAAATGTCACATATGTGAATAGGCATCATTAATTCTGAAAAGAAAGTGCTGACAATATTACACAGTGCACCTTTAAGCACTTAGCAACACTTCAGTCTCAGAGGAGCAGCTTTATTCAATAACCAATGTCACACTTACACCATTTCATTTATCCTACTTGAAAACACTTAAAACCTGAAGCAGACAGCTTGTGTTACATTATGTCAGCGTCAGCGAGTACAACTCTCACTTAGTGTCTCCAGTATATAATCAATGTCAGACAGACACAGACATAGAGACACAGACACAGACACAGAGACACCGACAGAGACACAGACAGAGACACAGACAGAGACACAGACACTTGCTTGCCCAGACAGACATGCATAAAATGTTGCACATATTTACGCACGCACGCACAACATACGATTATTGTGTACATATATTGTGCACACACGCATGATTTTTTTTTGTAGATTTTCATGAAGCAAAAGGTGCTTGGAAAAACACAACATCTACAAAATATTCTTCTAAAAATAGAGGTACTAAGAACTTTGGGCTGGCCATGTCTTTTTGTTCAGAACTTGAAAAACAAGCTAAGTGATGATGATGCATCCTTGTCAAAACAGTGCCTTTTACTGTGTACAAGTCAGATTACATCTACATGCATGCAAACTTCTGACGTCTTCTGTGCACGTTTGGCAGACAAACATATGACCTTAATGCAATTTGAAGTCAGACACAGACACATGCAAGCACGCGTGCACCATGTGGGAATCTTTGAATTGCATGACATAACCGGCAGGATAACGCACAGAAGGACTGGATAACACAGTGATTGGCGTTTCAAATAACTGCATCATTCAAAGATTACACTTTTCAAACTTGCATGGTATTTGTGTCAGTATTCATGATTCATGTTTGCGTCATATGGCAAAGAGTCAAGGTACAGAGAAGTAGATGTGTGCACATCCTACCCGATGGGCCAGGTGCAGGACAATGAGAGTAAATCCAAGTGAAAAGAGAAGTCCGCGACACTGCTTGTCTGTTTATGATTTTATCGAGCAACGTTTCGACCTTCAGGTCTTCATCAGGTCTTCATCAGGCATTTTTCGAAACGTTGCTCGATAAAATCATAAACAGACAAGCAGTGTCGCGGACTTCTCTTTTCACTTGGCAAAGAGTCAAGGTAGCCAATCAGGTGAGCTCTTATCCAAAATGCCTGATCCTCCGCTACACACACACACCCAGACAGACAGACAGACAGACAGACAGACATACAGACAGACAGACAGACAGACAGACAGACAGACAGACAGACAGACAGACAGACAGAGTCAAATAGCAGGCCCTTTAGACACATAGTCTGCCAACAAAAGGGGGGAAAAAAACACTCACAACCCCCCATTCGCTGGCCATGCATGAATGAGAGCCAGTGATCAATACTGATCATATTACCAGTGCATGAGCGTGGCAGGGGATCTCTGTTGCAGCGCCAGGGGAGTGAGGGGGGAAGGAGGCTGACAGAGGCGGCCGACAGGGTTGCCAGATGAAGCTGGCGATTTTCTACAAATGTGCCACGCGATGCTTCAATCCAACAATGTAAACTAATCTGGTTTGAATGGCCATGACTACAACAGCACAGTAACCTATGGTACAGTAATGAAAAAGAGAGCTTTTAACCCAAAGATAGCAGACGCATTACCACCCAATTGTATGGTAATTGTCTATCATATATCTGGCAACCGTGCCGTCTGTCTGGCTTCCTGTACGCTGCAGACTGATTAATGGGGGTATCCTGCTGACAGCCAGGGACTCTCGTGACATTTCCCCCCCATGTCATTTCACTCTTCTCTAATTCACACCTCTTCATTCGCATCCCCCCATCCACCTTTTCCATCTCGACTGCCGGCAGCAAACAAAAGCCGCGTGCTGCCGGGGAAGCAGGAGGGAAATCCATTTCCACAAATAGGCCTTTCGATCCCTCATTCCACAGAATCATTAGTTCAATAAATGAAGAGTCTGTAGGATAAATGGATATAGACAAAAAAAGAAATGCCACAAGGAAAAAAATCTTATAGCTTGAGATTGTACTCATGTATGCAGACATTTATAATGCAACCACTAATAGTGGGCCTGTCTTGAAAAACATGATTTGATTATCATTCATTGTATTTTGCATCTTGTTTTCCAGATCTTGTTTTTTCTTGTTTTCTTTATCTTGTTTTTTGTTTTGAGATTTGAGGAAAGAAAATGTTAAGCTGGTGCACTCTGTCTGTTAAATATATTTAAAGGCAGAGTATACAGGAATCCCAAAATCGGGACTCCAGTGAATGTGTACTTATGAATAACAAGAATTTGTAAAGGCAGGGTTTCTATGGAGACGTGGTGCCTCTTCAACAGGACTGCAGTTCGTTGGTTTGTGTGTAAAGAAGACACACAGAGAAAGATGGCAGGGTGCAATCTGGGGAGGCCAGACACACACAGACAAACACAGAGAGACCAAAGGAGTGGATACCAACGCACACTCCCTGCTGGCAGGCCAGTGTCCACCACATTAGGTTACTGCAGACACTTACATACCCCAGTCTGAGGCAGAGGAGGAACAAGTCAAAATGACAAGAAAGGAGTGTGTGTGTGTGTGTGTGAGAGGGGGCAGAGAAAAAACACTCACACACACACACTTATGCCACAAATGCCACATTCTTACACCTACTGATGGAAAGATGGCCAGAATATAATATTAGAAATCCAAAATTACAAAGTTCAGCTCAATCACAGGCAAAAAAAAATGTCATCTCGTTTACCACTAACATCTGATCTGAGGCCAGTTTCAGAGCTAAATCAGTGCAGTCAACTAGATGCTTCTTGCTCGTCAAGCTCAGAGCGAAATCACAACTATTCACCAGATCTCTCCCTCTTTCAGCCTCCATCTCCCTCAAGCACTCCATCAGGCCTCTGCCTCTCTTGTATTTGGGGGGCTTTTCAAGCCTTTATTGGTTATTAATAGACATGACCGCAAAGGAGAGACGGGAAGCAAGTCGGGAGAGAGAGACGGGGAAGGGCCGTCAAAGGACCCAGGCCGGGATTCGAACCCGGGTTAGCCGTATAGCAGACGAGTGCCCCACCATTAGCGCCACAGCAGGGCCATCCATGTCAGGATTTAGCACACCATCAAACCTCTCCCTCCAACCTCCTCACCATCACTGTCACTTCACCATCTAGCCTCTCCCAAAAGGTCGATCCACAAAGTTTTGAATAGATAATCACACTTTTCGAACGTGAATCGATACTGGATCGTGGATCGAGCTTTTGAACCCAGCCCTAATCAGAGTTCCATCTCTTCATCTCCGCCTCAACCAGGCATCTCTCTCTCCCTGCATCCATCTCTCCCTCCCCAACCCCCAGTCCTCTCTCTCCCTCTCTCTCTCCAACTCTCTTTTACTCCGCCATCCATCCCTGTCCTTTTCAGCAGAGGCAGCTGAGGACAGACTCAATGTTCCCACCAGTCACTTTGGTGATGCCGGCAGCCGGCAGTAAGATGTGACAGGACAAGCTCAGGACAGGACAGCTGCATTCACAACGCTTCTGGGGATGCAGTCTGGATCATGCACAGAGACAGAGAGAGAGAGAGAGAGAGAGAGAGAGAGAGAGAGAGAGAGAGAGAGAGAGAGAGAGAGAGGGAGAGAGGGAGAGGGAGAGACAGAGAGACAGAGAGACAGAGAGACAGAGAGACAGAGAGCGCGCAACACTCAAGAGTGAGACAGTGAAATCAGGGCAAGAGAGGGAGAGACTGAGGTTGCAAAAGGAACCGGCTGTTATGCAACATGCTAGCCTGCTTTGGACTGACGTGACATGGTCTTTGGTCTCCTTCACACAGTGCGGAGATAAGACATGCAGTACCTCTAACACATGAAGGCAATGCCAGAGCCGATTGGCAATGTAGAGATGATTCATAAGGAGTTTCTTCCGGAATCCGTGTGACGTTAGGTTCTAAGATGCAATCCTATGGCAGCCATGCCCCTTAAGTAGAGTAAGGTAATGAACGGAATTCAATGGAAAGTCATGCCCATTTAGGAGACCGGACTTGATCCCAACTTTGTTGCATTATTGATACGTGACATGATGTATGTTAGTTACCATATTGAAGATCTTTGGCAACACTCTGGCATGCTCTCCCTTACCTTCTTTGTGCCATACCAGTGTCCCAAAGCCACAACAACGTCCTGGCCAAGCCTGCATATTAGGAAGCATTAGAGCATTAGGGGTGAACTGTTCCATGAACGAGGATGAAGGCGGGTGGATTGGATTGTGGTTTTGAGGGTTTGAAAGTTTTCCAATTCGTTTTTTTCCATCAACATTGGCAGCAGGGATGGGATAAGAATGGGGATCTGTGAGTGATATTTTGCATTGTATTGGTACGTCTGTGTACCTTGTCGCAACAAGTAAGAGAGGCAAACTTACTGCCTTAATATTCAATGTGATCTGGATAAATCATCATAAATAATAACAATAGTTGATGGACGGTGCACCTTATTAGGGCAGTCCCAGTTTTCCATGCATATGGAAAACTCTTATGATGGGACAATATCCTCCATGGAGTTAATCAGTCAAGCAATTCCAGGCTGACTGAAATCAATTTCAGAGCATGATGATCAGCACTTCAGAGACTATTCTATTTCTCTGCTTTCTATCTCTTCTACATTACTTGTATACTCCGTAGGCTACTGACCCCACACTCTGCACTTGCTTGAATGTCTTCCTTGTAAGTCACTTTGGGTCAAAAGCATCTACTAAATAATGTAATGCAGAAACTCCAGAGACAAATTCTAGAGCCAATTAATTAAGAAACAGATGACAATACAGAAACGTCTGGTCTCAGCACTTTCCCTCCACTCTTATGTAAGCGAGTGATGCAGAGGCGGCCGTGACGCAATACACTGCTGCAGCTCTGTGGTGATGTAGAGAGAGAGAAGAGACGGATGATGGGAGAGGCTGAGGCGGAGGGGGGACGAAAGAGAGATGCCTGAACCTGAAGTGGCACCGGCCAGAATTAACTTCTGTAGCAGTTTTGATTAGACAGCTGTGCAGCCGTAGCAAAACAGTGTAAATAATACAGTGTGTTTTGTCGCCCCGTATGGAGCTTCCACGTGGACTAGGAAGTGGAAACGCAAAATATGGTTCAGTGGCCTCTTGGCTCGCTCTTTTAGAGTGGCTAATTAGAAGCTGCTACTGCTAATTAGAAGATACTACTGTGACTGCTGGGAGGATTCAAATTCCTAAGAATATCCCAATCCATACAATTTCTCCAGGATCATGATTCATGAGACAAACAGTCTCATAAAGTAGTCCTAACCCAAGGAGAGATGCCTGAACCTGAGGCAGCACCAGCCAGAATGAACTCATCGAGCACAGTGGCAGCTATGCTGTCAAGGCAAAACAGTGAGCAAATGTAACGAGTCTCTGCCACTAGAAGGGAGCTTCCAGTGCAGGCAGGAAGCAAGGCAGGACAAGTGTAATAATATGCTTGAGATGAGTCTGTGCTCACTCCCTTAGATAATACAGTGTGCTGTATAACTAGAGGGTTGCAGATACAATGCTGTGACTGGAATAATGGAAGTATGACCATTCTAAAGTAGGCCTATATCTCAAGCCAAAGAATTCGTCAGGGATCCTGAAGTGGCAGTGAGTGAGTCGGTCGATAAGTTGTTTCTCCTCAAAAATAGACAGGGCCGTAAGCATTTCTAAAATAACTATGACATTTCAGATAGTCTGCTGACACTTTGTGGCTTCCTTTCCACATATATTTCCATTCACAGCAGCCATTTTATATTTTTTGTCACCATAATTCAAAATCATTTAACCTCGAAACGTTGCAGCGACCCATTCACCATTACTTTGGTGCTCTTTTGCATTCTTAGGACCCATGTAGGCAACAAAACGCTTGGATGTCATGAGATTATTCATAGAATGTGCAAAACCATCCTGAGGGCTGGGTGGGTGACCATGTCGAGTGACCTTGACCAAGTCACGTGACCTTGACCACGTGTGCAAGGCTGCCTCAAGACCTTTGGCGAGACACTCTCATAAATCACAATGGAGACCACCCTAGCTAAATGGATGGGGAAGCCAGAGGGGAGGAGTGAAAAGTGAGAGGATTGGGTAGCAGGTGTGACAGCAACCTTCAAAACAAATAGGACTCTTTCCACCTCACCATGTATGTAAAGAGGGGAAATCCCTGAGGGAGGATGATGGCATTATGCTCGAGTGTCATATTGACCATCACCAAAACCCATAGAGCATCAGTCTTTAAAACACCAATGGACATGCAGCTTTACAAAAATGTGACAAACGATTATTAATGGGGTATGCCTGATAGCATGATGGTGAAATGGACTCTCTAGGTCATCTGAGGAAATCCCTGAAGGATGATAATGTCATTACGTTTGAGTGTCATCATCCAAAACTCATGGAGCATCAGTCTATTAGACCATGCAGCTTTTCAAAAGGTGCCAAAAGATTATTAATAGGTATGAGCAAATGATATTAGCAAAGTGGTCGTAAAAACATGTCCCCAAGCATCAGGGCCACCATCTAACAGTGAGGGGCCACGTATGGGTGATGCTCGAGGTCCCTGTAGTATTGTCATCGATTTTGACAGACAGACAGACAGACAGACAGACAGACACACACACACACACACGGGTGACACTAAGGGTCCTGTAGTATTGCCATCGATCCTCCCAGAGGGCGATGACTTCAGCGGTCTAGCCTGGAATCCCAGGGGGACAGGAAGCTCATATTTCCTGTCCCAGAAAAAGCAGCGCCAGCATTATTGACCCGTTTGGGGTGTGTGCATGTGTGTGTGTGTGTGTGTGTGTGTTGGCCAGACGTTTGCAGTGCTGAGACCAGGGAGGAGAGCAGGGGATGCAGAGATTAAATTAAAACTGCGGGAGTCACATGCACGAGCGAGTACACACGCACACACACGTGCACACACACATACACACACAGAGCGGGACACCCTCCCGTCGCTCAGGACTACACAGTGAGGCACTCATGATGTCCCAGGACCACAAACACAAACACGCACACAAACACACACTTCACTAAGGACTGCCCACAGAGGTGGCCAGTGGCATGACAGGGCCACATGCTCTTTGCTCAGGAGAGGTGCCCACAATGGGCTCGACCGCATGCTGATGTGACTGTCCACACACGCACACGCACAGCAGGGGATAGACTGAGCTCATTATGCTCCACTTCCCCACATACAAAATAAACACGGTAGCCAGATATTTATTTACGTGAGTCAAGGTAACAGTAACACTACAGGTGTTTTAGTGAATGTTTTTAAACAAAAAATACTTGTGCTTGTTTGGTGAGCAGATCCTACACAGAACCCCTGTTGCCCGTTTGATTTGGCCAAGACAAGTGCACGCCACACACACAGATGGGCGCACACAAACAGAAATGACACACAGAGACACAGACACACACACAAAAGTAATGATGGATGATGGATTGATGGATCCAACAAACCCAAATCCAGGTTACACAGGACTTTCGGTAACACTTTATAATAAGTACCCCTTTTTAGGCATTACTTAAGGGTTAGTTAAGCCTTATTTTACCATTAGTTAACCCTTAGTGAATCACGAGTTAATCATTATGTAAGCATTATTTCTCATTTCCTAACTATTATCTACTACCGTAAGTAAATGGTTAGTGTGTGCTGATATAACGGTTTGCTAAGCAAAGTTAAGCCTTAAATAAGCCTTATTTTAACAATAGTTAACCCTTAGTAAATAACGAGTTAGTCGTTATGTATGTGTTATTCCTCATTTCTTAACTATTATCTACTACCATTAGTAAATGGTCAGTGTGTGCTGATGTAACGGTTCGCTAAGCAAAGTTAAACCTTAGTTAAGCCTTATTTTTAACATTAATTAACCCTTAGTGAATCACGAGTAAGTCGTTATGTATGTGTTATTTCTCATTTCGTAACCATTAACTAATACCGTTAGTAAATGGTTAGTGTGTGCTGATGTAACTACTCGCTAAACAAAATTAAGCATTAGTTAACCCTTAGTGAATCACGAGTCAGTCATTATGTATTTCTGTGAAATGATTAAGTACTGTTAATTAATCATTCGTCTATGGTGATTTAACCTTCTGATAAGCATTAGTAAACCATCATTAAAATGTCTGATAACCCACCTTAATTATGAAAAAAACATTATCTCTTTGTTGTCTCCTACCACCTAACCATTAACAAGTACTATTAGGCATGTATGGTAACGGTTTGTAAACTCTTGCTTTAGCATCAGTGAAGTCTTATTTAACCCTTTTGTAATGGTTAGTGTGTGATGACTGGTAGCATGGCAAACAGTAGGCCTAGGCCTAAGTTGAGGCTCATGTGACTGCCCCTCATGGATGTTTCTGGACATTAACAAATGACTTGTTAAGCGTTGCTTATGCATTATCAAGGAATTACGAACACCATTACTTAAGTATATCTGGGGAACTGATCTAAAGTGAAAACCTGTTATGGCTTTACAACACATTAACGAATGACTTGATAAGCATTGCTTATGCATTACCAAGAAGTTTCAACACAATAATAACGCATATCTGGGGAACTTTTTAAGTGAAAACCTATCCATACTTTCCAAAACATTAACAAATGACTTGATAAGCATTGCTTGTGCACTATCAAGGATGTATAACCCATCAAGGATGTATAACCCATGTATATCTGGGGAACTGATCTAAAGTGAAAACCTTTCCATGCTTTCCAAAACGTTTACAAATGACTTGTTAAGCATTGCTTAAGTTACAACTCACTACTTGCGCATATCTGGGGAACTTTTGAAGTGAAATCCTTTTCCATGCTTTCCAAAATGTTAACAAATGACTTGTTAAGCATTGCTTATGCATTATCAAGGAGTTACAACTCATTACTTAAGTATATCTGGGGAACTGATCTAAAGTGAAAACCTTTCCATGCTTTACAAAACGTTAACAAATGATTTGTTAGGCATTGCTTATGCATTAACAAGAAGTAACAACTCACTACTTGCGCATATCTGGGGAACTTTTAAAGTGAAAACCTTTCCATGCTTTCCAAAACGTTAACAAATGACTTGTTAAGCATTGCTTATGCATTATCAAGGAGTTACCACTCATTACTTCAGTATATCTGGGGAACTGATCTAAAGTGAAAACCTTTCCATGCTTTACAAATCGTTAACAAATGATTTGTTAGACATTGCTTATGCATTAACAAGAAGTTAAAAACTCACTACTTGCGCATATCTGGGGAACTTTTAAAGTGAAAACCTTTCCATGCTTTCCAAAACGTTAACAAATGACTTGATAAGCATTGCTTATGATGAAATAACACATACATAACGACTTACTCGTGATTTACTAAGGGTTAACTATTGTTAAAATAAGGCTTATTTAAGGCTTAACTTTGCTTAGCGAACCATTATATCAGCACACACTAATCATTTACTAACGGTAGTAGATAATAGTTAGGAAATGAGAAATAATGCTTACATAATGATTAACTCGTGATTCACTAAGGGTTAACTAATGGTAAAATAAGGCTTAACTAACCCTTAAGTAATGCCTAAAAAGGGGTACTTATTATAAAGTGTTACCGTCCTTTCCATAATAGCGTGTCACTGTAAACAACAAATAATACTCTGCCATCTGTCAGCTGGTGTCCAGGTTAATTAATTCAGAAAAATCAGTAAAGGGAGCCTTGGTGTCGCAGACTTCATTTTTGTTTTAACAGTGTAAACCAGGAATCCACTTTCCAACTTGGGGACCACATTTTTATTTTCTACAAATGTTCAGGGCCCGCCTCTGACTCAATAAACAATGCATCTCAAATGCATAGTCAAAAGCTAAACACATTAACAAAATATCATTTTGATCTTATTATTTCCAGGGTCAACTTGAATACCTTTGAGGCCCACAGTTTGAGAATCATGGGCTGTAAAGGGTTAATCCCACCTAGATCATGTGACCTGTGGCTGGGTTTGGCTCGTCTCCCAATCAGCTTTGCCGACAGGCGGCATGACAAGGCAGAGGGGATCAAAGCACTCTCACCACCAGCAACATAACCCCCGACAGGCACCAGATGTTCCACCAAGTCAACCAGGGCTGGCAGGGACAAAAAATCAGGACGGTCCGCCAGGCATTGAGAGAGACAATGACACCTGTGACATAATTTTTAGTCATCTATTTTGACCATAACAGTCAAAATGAATAGTTAAATCTGACTCAGAGAGGTCAACTGTAGCAACATTGAGGATTGATACCACTACTTTGAGGGGAGGTCCAGGCCAAAATCATCAGCAGTCCACCGGGCAAATGCCCTGTATGCCATGTGGCCAGTCCAGCCATGAAGCCAACCCAGGAGCATCAGGAAATGAAGACATTCAAGTGCAGTGGTCCTTGTTACGACTTTCACCTGGCTGTACATAATCCATAAAGGCGAGAAATGTTATGACCAAAACAAGATCCATCCAGCTGAAGAATTTAAATGATGGATAAGGCCAGTGTCGAACACGCAAACAGACAACTTCAAACGTCAGTGTTCTGCATGACTTGAATACTCTATATGTGTCTGGAATAATGAGTTCCAGAAAAGAAAGCA